>NC_057867.1:81680732-81693104 GCF_019393635.1 Dromiciops gliroides | reverse complement strand
ATTTGATTTTGAATACTCCAGGGTTAATAATGACTTTGACAAGTCTTCACCTTAGCTAAGTATTCACCTGCATACCTGATTTAACACTAGTAAGGTGTTACCACAAGTTAAACTTGTGTTATGTATTTTCTAATTTCAATGCCAGCTTAAAAATGCTATTGAAATGATCAGTTGTCTTCCTTATATTTATTTCCTCTAATACTTGCTCTTCTAGATGGGCAAGAGGCACATTGTTGGCTGAAATCCGCTCAATACTATCTCCACTGCTATTAAGTCTTAATCCTCTGTCAGATGACCTTTTATAGGGTTTGTAATGTATTGGGCAATTTGAATGGGATGATTTAGTCTGAATTTCCATTGACACAGAGGGAATGCATAACTTACTTCAATGCATCATTCCTTTCTACTCCATTCTTCCATCCTTCACATTGGTTAAATGTAAGTAGGTGCCACATGGGTTGCAATCCAGTAAATCTAAGCTTTAAATGAGTTGAAGTCTACTACTATGTTTCCCAACTTGATGGCACAGGATGAGTATAATATCTGACTCAGTCACAAGATGATGCTCTTAATAGTCTTCCCTGTCCATTTCTGATTGTGTACACTAGATGTCATCAAAAAACTGGATAACATAAATTGGTAGTGGACTCAGAACAGTTGTTATTGTCTCTACCTTTGCTCACCAGTATGTGTATATGAAAGCAGAAGGTGGCAAATTGTGGGAATCATTCAAAAGTGAGGCTTGGCAGGAAATAATCAGTGATATTATGGAGGAGTCATTGATTCAAGAGGACAGTGTAAAGGTGGATTTGGTTAACCCAAAATGTCAGATTAGGGAAGAAGAGGGAATGACCAGTGCAGTGGAGATGGCCTTAGAAAGAAGTGAGGGGTTAAGGGATTGTGTTGGATGCAGGGTTAGGTAAGGAAAGAAAGAGGTGGAAAGCCAATAGATTGTGGCCAAATCAGGGGATTTCAGACTTCCTGAACTTGACCATCTTTGTGGGTGGCTAAGAGGTACAGAGTGAGTCAGGGGAGTGAGTAGGGCTGAGGAACTGAGTGGAAGTCAGTAGGTATACTGAAGTCCACTAGTATGAAACAGGGAGTTTGGGAGGCAAACAGCTTATGAGACATAACTGAGTCCACTGAGGAAGGAAGGAGGTCTGCAGACAGACAACAGCAACCAGGATTGTGACTGGGTGGAAGGCATGAACGGCATGACTCTCAAAGGAGAGATTACTGAGTGATGGAGGAAGAGAGCACCTGGAAGAGGCCGTGGAGTATGCCAACTGCCCTGCCTCGACCAGTGAACCAAGGGGCATGAGTGAAAGCACAGCCAGGACTCAAAAGAGTGGCCAGGGATGTTGCATTGCCAGTGATAGCTAGCAGATGGATGGAGTGGGAGAGGAAGATACGTGGGATGAAGGGAAGTTTTTTGCCTAGGGAACAGGCATTCCAGAGGACACAGTAGAAGGGTGGTATTTGGTTGGGACTTTGGTGTGGAAGGGTTGAGGGGGATGGAAACAAGGAAGCGTGTGTGGGGGATGGAGAATGGGGTTTGGATGATGACCTACAGGGGTTCAGAATCACTGGGATTTGTAAAGTATGATCAGATGTGGGAATGTTCATTATTGAAGGGAAGGCACCACTCCTCTTCCCAGAGGAGGCTGAAGATGAGGCAAAAGACAAGTACAGCAGAAAAGGGAAGGCACACAGTCAGATGCTCAGATGGGAGGCCCCATTTCACTTCTCTTCTGTCAGAAGGCTGGAGATAAGTCAGAAGGCAGTGCAGCAGGAGGTGGGAGTCCCACTCCCCAGTGACTCAAGGCCAGGTGCAGCAGGAGATGGAAGGCCTGAGGTCAAAGGGAAAGTCGCTCCTCTTCACAACAGAGGCTCTCCAAAAATGCTCTCTTGCCAGCCTGAGGCAGTCTGGCAGGAGGAGGAGGTGTGAGTTGTCTTGCACTGAAGCAGAACCACCAGCCCCAGGCAGCCTTCCTTCAGGGGACACACACAACAGTAGATGGAAGGCGAGCGATCAGAGGAACCTCTTGCTCCTCTTCTTCCTGAAGGCTGGTGAGGTACAAAATAGAAGAAGATTCAGGTTACTCTGAGAGGAGGACACCTGGGGAGACAAGGAAAGGCCTCATGGAGGAGGTGTGCTCTGAGGGAACTAGGCATTGTGATAAATGGTGGTGAGGAGGGATGGAGGATAACCTGTGCAAAGGAACATTCAGTCTCTTTGTCCCCTGCCCTAAAAGAGTAAAATGAAACATCCTCTCAGGGCAACATGCTCCCAGGTGCACAGCCTCTCCACTTTGCTGCCACCCTCAATTCCTTACTGCCACTCAGCCTGTATAGCCACTCTGTGACTGAGCATTGTCCTGGCTTGCTTCACCACATCTCTCCACTACATACCATTCTCTCCAGCTCATGATTATATTCACTTCAAGGTAATAGTATTTTTCTTGCCCAGTGCAAAATGATGACCTATCATCCCAGTAGCCTTCTTCCACGACTTCTCCTTTCTTCTACTTCACCTCTGCCTTCTATCCCTCTGCCACCTTCTCCTTGTAATTTTAATTTTATTTTATTTTTATCTTTGCAAGGCAATGAGGGTTAAGTGACTTGCCCAGGGTCACACAGCTAGTACGTATCAAGTGTCTGAGGCCAGATTTGAACTCAGGTCCTCCTGAATCCAGGGCTGGATCCAGGGCACCACCTTGCTGCCCCCATCCATTAAATTTTTAAGTATACTTTTAAGAATAAAATGACTCCTATATTAATTCATTTACAAGCACTCACTGTCTTCCTCCACTGCCACTACCCTCAACTGAGCACTTAAAACAAGCCCCCACCCAAATAAAAAGAAATATCAATCCCTCATGCCAAATTTGCCTAGTCCCACAAATCTAATCCCTAATATTGTCCATTTACAAAAATGTATGTCTTATTTGATATTTTATGTCCAGGGTTTCATCTTGAATTCTCTGGACTACTGGTTTAGAAAGGCAGGATAATATATAATGGAAGGGTCCTATTCCTTGATTCTGAGCATGCAAAGTTATTCTGACTACCTTTGGTCCCCTTAACCTGTGAAGAAAAGGAACCTATGATTTCCTGCTGAGAAATGCTTTGAAAAGACACTTCTTAGACAAGATTTTAGGACCTGTCAAGGCTTTAAAAATAAGAGAGAAAAGCAACTTCTTGCAGAACTTCTCAAAGACAGGATTTTTTTGGTACCATAGTCTTCTATATATGAGGCAGAAGATGCTAGCAAAACTGAGGAGCAAGAAATGATGATAATGAAACTAGCTCACATCTTTTCAGCAATGGAGAGTTGACAAATGTGTATAACATGCCTGGGAGAGAAAAAGTACATGCGTGGTCTTCCCCATTTTATGGATCAGTAAAGAGAGAGGTTTAAGTCCCAGCTCAGATTGTATAAGTTAAATATCAGTAAAATAGAAAAAACTTAACTCCATGGTGGCAAGTCTCACCAAAGAACCAGAACAGAGAACAATTGATTGGGAATGCAAATGCAAGGAAGTGGAGGACAATGTGGAAAAAGAGAAGTGAACAGCAACAATGTTAAAAGAAAATATGCTTGAAGATGGCGAAGGAAAGGCAGTGACTTCCCTGAGTTCTCCCCATGAACCCTCCGAATACCTTCAAATAATGCCATAAGACAATTCCTGGAGCAGCAAAACCCACAAAGGATGGGGTGAGATCACTTTACAACCAAAGACAGCTTAGAAGATCAATGGGAAAGATCTGTTGTGCCAGGGTGAGAGTGTGCCATGCAGACCCAGCCCCAGGCAGGTTGCCCCAGAGGAGCCTTGGAATTAGCTGTGGCAGCAGCTGCTTCTGGAAGTCAGCCCATGGATGATGAGGGAGTCGAGCAGTTGTCCAGGTGGAGATTACAGGGGTCTCTGCTAGAGCTGAGGTGGGACTCTGTTGTTTTGCCCGAGCTAGGATCCAGGTCAAGGTCTTGAGTGGTGACCCAGATGGGGGAGGGGGCAGACATGCCTGAGCTTGCAACCACAGTGAAACACAATTCTGGTCCTGGGTTAAAGAGCAAGCAGGCTTGCGGCTACTTACAAGCCAGAGAACAGGCCAGGGGAGTGGTAAATGTGCCTCTCCTTAAATCATACCACCTGGGAACCCCTGGAGCTTGGGACAGTGTGGCCTAGAAGCAGTACCTCATTTTAAGAAGGAGTTAAAAGTCAAGAAATGGGCTGGCAAAATGAGCAAACAGAAAAAATGTGGACCCTAGAAAGTTTCTTTGGTGACAAGGAAGATCAAAATACACCCTGAGAAGAAGATACAAAGTCAAAGCTCCTACATCCAAAGCTTCCAGGAAAAATATGAATTGGTCTCAGGCCACGGAAGCACTCAAAAAGGACTTTGAAGATAAGGTAAGAGAGGTAGAGGAAAAAATAGAAAGAGAAATGAGAGTGATGCAGGAAAGTAATGAAAAAAAGTCAACAGCTTGAAAAGTCAAATGGAAAAGGAGATACAAAAGCTCTCTGAAGAGAATAATTACTTAAGAATTAGGATTGAGGGGGCAGCTAGATGGCGTAGTGGATAGCGCACCGGCCCTGGAGTCAGGAATACCTGAGGTCAAATCCGGCCTCAGACACTTAACACTTACTAGCTGTGTGACCCTGGGCAAGTCACTTAACCCCAATTGCCTCACTTACAAAAAAAAGAAAGAAAAAAATAATTAGGATTGAGCAAATGGAAGCTAATGACTTTATGAAAAATCAATACACAATAAAGCAAAACCAAAAGAATGAAAAAATAGAGGGCAAAGTGAAGTATCTCCTTGAAAAAACAGCTGACTTGGAAAATAGATCCAGGAGACATAATTTGAAAATTATTGGACTACCTGAAAGCCATGATCAAAAAAAGGGCTTAGACATCATCTTCCAAGAAATTGTCAGGGAAAATTACCCTAATATTCTAGAAGCAGAAAGTAAAAGAGAAATTGAAAGAATTCACTGATCACCTACTGAAAGAGATCCCAAAATGAAAACCTCCAGGAATATTATAGCCAAATTCCAGAACTCCCAGGTCAAGGAGAAAATAATACAAGCAGCCAGAAAGAAATAATTCAAGTATGGTGGGGCCACAGTCAGGATAACACAAGATCTAGCAGCTTCTACATTAAAGGACTGGAGGGCATAGAATATGATATTTCAGAAGGCAAAGGAACTGGGATTACAACCAAGAATCACTTACCCAGTAAAACTGATTATGATCTTTCAGGGGAAAAATGGAATTCATTGAAAGAGAGGACTTTCAGGCATTCATGATGAAAAGACCTGAGCTGAATAGAAAATTTGACTTTCAAATATAAGACCCTAGAGAAGCATAAAAAGGTAAAGAGAAAAAAGAAATCATGAGGGATATTAAAAGGTTAAACTGTTTACATTCCTACATGGGAAGATGACACTTGTAGCTCATAAGAACTTTCTCATTATTAGGGCAGCTAAATGGAGTATATTTAGACAGAAGGTACAGGTGTGAGTTGAATATGAAGGGATGATATCTTTTAAAAAATTAAGGGGTGAAAGGAATTCATTGGAAGAAAGGGAAAGAGAGAGGTGGAAAGGGGTAAAACAAGTTTATGGAGTGGAGGAGAAGATGGGGGAGGTGTGGGGGAGTGAGTCAGCCTTACTCTCATCAGAATTGGCTCAAAGAGGGAATAACATACACACTCAATTGGGTATAGTAACATATCTTTCCCTGGTGGAAAGTGGGAGGGGAAGGGAATAAAGGGGGAGAAGTGAAGGAAAGGAGGGAAGATCAGGGGAGGGGGTAGTCAGAAGCAAAATACTTTTGTGGAGGGGTAGGGTGAAAGAAGATAGAAAATAGAGTGAATATCAAGGGGAGGAATAGGATAGAAGGAAATACAGTTAGCAATAGTAACTGTGGAAAAAAAAAATGAACCAAGTTGTCTGATAGGCCTCAGTTCTCAAACATAGAGAACCGAGTCAAATTTGTTAAAATGAGAGCCATTCCCCAATTGATAGATGACCAAAAGACATGAAGTTTTCAGATGAAATAATCAAAGTCACCTATAGCCATATGAAAAAAATACTCTAACTCATTACTGATTGGTCAAAACAATTCTGGGTACTACTTCATACCTATTGGATTGGATAATAGGACAGCAGAGGAAAATGACAAATGTTGTGAGGGATATGGGGAAAATGAGACGTGAATACATTCTTGGTAAAGTTGTAAACTGATTCAAACATTCTGTAGAGCAATTTGGAGCTATGACCAAAGCACTATAAAACCATGCATACTCTTTGACCTAGCAATACCACTACTAGGTTGGTATCCTAAAAGAGATAAAAACAAAGAAAAAAGTTGAATTCGAAATTGGGGGTGATGCCCATCAATTGGGAAATGTACTGTAAGAAATGATGAGCAGATTGCTTTCAGAAAAGCCTGGAGAGATATACATGAGCTGATGTAAAATAAAATGTATTGCATACAAAATAACAGCAATATTGTAAGATGATCTGCTGTGAATAACTTAGTTATTTTCAGCAATGTAATGACACAAGGACAACTCTGAAGGACTTATGAAAAATGCAATCCATCTACAGAAAAAGAACTGAAGATATCTGAATACAGATTGAAGTATAATTTTTTGTTAGTTCCTTTTTCTAAAGTTTATTTTGTCTGTTTTCTTTCACAACCTGACTAATGTGGAAATGTTTTGCATGACTGCACATGTGTAACTTATATTGAATTGCTGGAGTTTTTAAGAGGGGGTGGGGGGGGCAGCTAGGTGGTGCAGTGGATAGAGCACCGGCCCTGTAGTCAGGAGTACCTGAGTTCAAATCCAATGGAAAAACAACTGACCTGTAGAATAGATCCAGTAGAGATAATTTAAGAATTACCAGACTACCTGAAAGCCATAATCAAAGAAAGAAACTACACAACATTTTTTTTTGGTGAGGCAATTGGGGTTAAGTGCCTTGCCCAGGGTCATACAGCTAGTACGTGTCAAGTGTCTGAGGCTGGATTTGAACTCAGGACCTCCTGAATCCAGGGCCGGTGCTTTATCCACTGTGCCATCTAGCTGGCCCTACAAAACATATTTCAAGGAAAACTGTCCTAGTGTCATAGGACCAGAGGGTAAAAGAGAAATTGAAAGACTCTACTGATCACCTACTGAAAGAGATCCCAAAATGAAAGCTGTCAGGAATATTATAGCCAAATTCCAGAGCTCACAGTCAAAGAGGAAACAACTTGAATCAACCATAAAAAAATCACTGAAATATCATGGAGCCATGTTCAGGATCACAAAAGACTCAGTAGGTCCAATGTTAAAAGAATGGTAAGGGGCAGCTAGGTGGCGCAGTGGATAAAGTACCAGCCCTCGATTCAGGATGACCTGAGTTCAAATCTGGCCTCAGACACTTAACACTTACTAGCTGTGTGACCCTGGGCAAGTCATTTAACCCCAATTCCATCACCAAAAAAAAAAAAAAAAAAAAAAAAAAGAATGGTAAGCCTGGAGTATGATGTTCTAGAAGGGAAAGGAGCTAGGATTACAACGAAAAACAATCTACTCAACAAAACAGAGAAGAATCCTTCAGGGGGGAAAATGAATGTTTAATAAAAGAGAAATTTCAAGCATTCCTGAAGAAAATACCAAAGATGAATAGAAAATTTGACTTTCAAATGCAAGACTCAAGAGAAGCATAAGAAGGTAAACAGAAACAAGTATCACAACAAAATGTTGTCTACAAGAAAACACTTAAACAGAACGATACACACAGATGTAAAAATAAGGTGCTGATGCAGAATCTAATATAATTCAGTTGAAGTAAAAAAAGGCAAGTGTAGCAATCATAATATCAGAGAAAGCAAAAGCAAAAATAGATCCAATTAAAAGGGATAAGCAAGTAGTTAAAAGCTACCATAGACAATGGTATCTTTCAATATCAATACTACACATATATGTACCACACAGCATTACATCCAAATTCTGCTATTTAAAAAAAAAAACAACACCCATTAAACACTTCATTGCAAAATGAAGAAAGAGATGACTAAATTTGACAACTAAGCAAATCGGGAAAATCAACATATGATTAAAAAACCAATTAAACATTAAAATGGAAGTTGTCAAAATCAAAGACTAACAAAAGCTAAAGCAAATCAAAATTGAAAAATGAAACTAGGAGTTTAAATATATATATATATATATATACTATGAAATAATTTGTCTTTTAAAGTAAACAATGTTACAAGCAAAAAATGAAAACAAAATTTAAAAAATAAATGAAAGGAAAATATTAGAAACACTGACCAGCTATTAACCAGGAAAATCAATAATGTAAATGAAATGAAGAAATATTTACAGAATCTTAAATATCTAAATTAATAGGATACCAAAGAAAACTTAAAGAATCTAATATCAGAAAAATAATAGAACAAGCCAGAAATTGAGTCCCAAAGGAGGAAAAAAATCCCAGGACCAGATCTATTTATGAGAAAATGACATCAAACATATAAAGAAAAATTAGTATTTTCCATTACATAACCTGCATAGAAATAGGAAAAAAGAAAAACTAAAGAATTCCTTCTATTACACAAATTTCACCAAATACCTAAAAGACAGATATTCAGAACAGAGAAAGAAAACCATAGAACAAAATCCCCAAAGAACAGTGATTCAAAAAATTAAATGACATTCTAATTTTTAAAGGAAAGTTAAATGATTTATTAGAGGAAATAGACAGTAAAATTATACTAGTGAGAGGCCTCAACTTCTCCCTGCTTGGAGGTAGATAATTGTAGCCAAAACATAAACAAGAAAGAAACTAAGGAGATGAAGAGATTTTTTTAAAAAATTGGATATAATAGACCTCTGGAGAAAATTGAATGGGAATAGAAAGGAATATACCTTTCTCTTAGGTATACATGGAAGCTTCACAAAAACTGACCATATATTAAGAGTATTAAAATTCACAAACAAATGCAAACGAGCAAAAATATGAAATGTACCCTTTCAGATGATAATGCAATAAAATGCATTCAATAAAGGTCTGGAAGCATTGATTAAACATTAATGGGAAACTGAACAATCTAATCCTAAAGAATGAGAGGGTCATAGAAACAGTGAATAATTTCACCTAAAGAAAAAGACAACAATGAGACAATAAAGCAAAATTTGGGGGATGCAGCTAAAGCAGTATTTGGGGGAAATGTATATCTTTTAGTCCTTACATCAATGAAAGAAAGAGCAGATCTACCTTTTGACCCAGCAATACAACTAGTAGGTCTATATCCCAAAGGGATCATAAAAAAGGGAAATGACCCACATGCACAAAAATATTTATAACTGCTCTTTCTGCAGTAGCCCAGGATTTGGAAATTGAGGGAATGTTCATCATTCAGGGAATGGCTAAACAAGTTCTGGTATACAAATGTAATGGAATATTATTGTGCTGTAAGAAATGATAAGCAGATGGATTTCAGAAAAACCTGGAAAGACTTGCATGAATTGATGCTGAGTGAAATGAGCAGTACCAAGAGAACATTGTACACAGCATCAACAACATTGTGGGATGATCAGCTGTGATAGATTGAACTTTTCTCAGCAATACAAGACGATGCCAAAAGACTTATGGTGGAAAATGCCCATCACATTCAGGAAAAAGAACTGTGGAACCTGAATGCTGATTGAAGCATACTATTTTCACTTTTATTGTTACTTTTTTCTTATTGTTCTTGCTTATTGTTTCTTGCATTTCCCCCCTTTTATTGTGATTCTTCTCTTACAATAAGACTAATGTAGAAATATGTTTAACATGATTGTAATGTATAACCTATATCAGATTGCTTGCTGGCCTAGGGAGCGGGGAGAGAAAGGAGAGTGGGAGGAAAATTTGGAATTAAAAAAAAAAAACCTTCACATGTAAATGGGAAAAAATAAAAAGAAAAATTTTAAAAGAAAAAAAAGAACTCACAATTTCACAAAAATTACTGGGAAAACTGGAAGGCAGTTAGTTTGGTAGAAACTAGGTATAGAGCGATATGTCATACCATATACCAAGATAAGGTCACACTGGTTCTTGCCTCCAAGGAGCTTCCTTCCTTTCTATTTGAAGGAAACAACATGTAAACAAATAAGTAAAGAAAAGTCATGTACTAAGCGATTTGGAGGGAGGACACAGGTCTTCCGTGACAGCTTCTGCATGCTAGAACAAGAATTCAGGAGGGCACAAAGGAAAGGGTGGGGAAGAATGGGTTAGAGATGGGTGGGGATAGGTAGGCAAGAGGACAGCCAAATAGGATCTAGAGGGTCCCGGCCCTGACACTTGGTAGGTATTATTTGGATAGTAAGGATGTCCCAGAATCAAATCCCACTCGAAATATTTTCCACCTACAGGGCATTGGCGAAATCACTTCACAACCCTGAGCCTCAGTCTCCTCACC
Organism: Dromiciops gliroides; assembly: GCF_019393635.1. NCBI lineage: Eukaryota > Metazoa > Chordata > Mammalia > Microbiotheria > Microbiotheriidae > Dromiciops > Dromiciops gliroides. The sequence continues at coordinate 81,682,640 of NC_057867.1, read as the reverse complement.
TGTAAAATGAAGATGAAAGAGGACAAGTGATGGACCTAAGGTCCCAGGTGTAATAGGCAGCAGAACCAGAGATTGGAACTCAGGTCTCAGGCCCCCAAATGTGTTCCCTTCATGTGGGAAGCCAGTGAGGACAGAAACACTCTAGGTGAGTAGCCTGGGAGCCAGGCTGAACAAACTGGACAAGCCTCTCTTTCCCTGCCTCCACTGGTCCTCTGGTCCAAAGTCATGGCCAAATGACCCAAAATTGGGAAAGTGAGCTTTGCTGGCCCCTATCAATGGCTGTGAAGCAGAGAATCCATCCACTTTAGAGAGAATCCCATGTTACTACACTCCTAGAGTGATCCCATCCTTCCTGCCCCCCCCCCCCAAGGGAACCCACATGGGGGCCCAACACCCAGGTTCCAATTTCTGCTTCTGCTGCCTATCACCCCTGAGGGCAGAGGCATATGCTTGCCCTCTCTGGGCCTCAGTTTTCTCATCTGACAAAGGAAGGGTGGCACTACCGGGCCTGTCTGAATTTTCCAAGCACCCAATTTCAGGCGCCAAGCTGCAGCTGGGTCTGGAGGGAGGATGGCAGAGGGGCGGGCAGAGGGGTGGGGGTGGTCATGGGCAGGAGCTGGCAGCTTACAGCCTGGTTCTCCCTTCTCATCCTCTACCTGTCCAGCCTGCCCTGCTCAGCTCAGCTCCCTGCTCCTTCCCCAAGCTTCTGTGTAAACACACACACACACACACACACACACACACACACACACACACACACACACACACAGAGCTCCCCCTCTTCTCCTTCCCCAAAGTCAAGGAAGGCCCTGTCCAGGTGAGGCTCATCACTGGGGGGTCGCCCCCCACTACTTCTGTAGCTCCTCCTTCCGGGCTGGACAGAGCACCCCCAAGCCTCCTCCTCCTTCCCAGGGATGCCTCCCCCCCTGTAGTCCTCCTCCCCCTCCTCCCCATCCTCCTCCTCTTCTTCCACCTCCTCTTCTCCACCTCCCTGTCCTGCTCCTCCTGCTGCTCCTGCTCCCCCGCCCCCACCAAGAGGCTGCAGCGCTCCTGCCTCCTTCCCTGGCTCCCTCCTTCCCGCGCACTTACAGCTCAAGGCTTGGGGCCGAGGAGGGCGGACAGAAGCTCCTTCCCGGAGGCCCTTCCCACGGCGGGGCAGGGGCCGCAGCCAGCGGCGGCGTCCAGCACCCAGCAGCCAAGGGCCCGCGCTTCCCTTCTGGGCAGAGAGCTGTCAAGAGGCCCGAGGAGGAGCAGAGCCTGGGAGCAGAAGGAGAGGGGAGGAGACAAAGGCTGTCTGCAATGCGCAGGGAGGAGCTGCTGCGCTAGGCTGGGCTGCCCCTCCTGGCTCCTCCACGCCCCCACGCCCCCCGTCCCCCCCCCGCCCCCTGCCAGGGTCACGCACGCTCACTGATGGGGGCCTGCAAGGAGCGCCACCCCGGGACAGCCTCTCTAACCCCTCCCATCCGCATAGGGGCGAGGCACTCCACGCAGAGTCAACGCTCCCCTATGCTCGGTTTGGGTCACCCGTGCGCACACACAGGCACACACTGATTTCTTTTCTCTTAGTGTATCCATCCATGTGTTGCTTTGTAAAAGGTTGTAAAAGCCCAAATGCCCTCCAAGTAGGGACTGGCCAAACAGACCTGCTCCCTTGGAAGCTGGTGTGGGAGGAAAACCTGCCAACACAGCAAGAACCCCAAAGGCCCTGGACCTAGGTCATCTGGTCTAAGCCCCTCATTTGACAGAGGAGGAAACTGAGGGAAGGGAAGGGAAGGGAAGGGAAGGGAAGGAAGGGAAGGGAAGGGAAGGGAAGGGAAGGGAAGGGAAGGAAGGGAAGGAAGGGAAGGGAAAGGGAAGGGAAGGGAAGGGAAGGGAAAGGGGAAGGGAAGGGAAGGAAGGGAAGGGAAG